>NC_089680.1:23006339-23051339 GCF_037042795.1 Molothrus aeneus | reverse complement strand
TATCCCAAAAGAAACTCTTACCCAAGAGGGGAAAAAAGACATGATCCAACTTCTTTTGAAATAAAACTAGAAAGTCACACAGTCATTTCATCTCTCACACCCCTCTCTCTTGTTGCCCACTGCTAAGAGTCTTAAGCAGAATCGAGAGCAAGAAAGGATGGAAAAAATGACAAAGCTAGCCTTTCCTTTCCCTCCCCCAAAAGATCAAAAGTAGTTTTTTAGGTTTTTTTTTTTTTTAAGAAGCTGGTTGAAGCAGATACAATACACCTTTCAAATAGTAAAGAACAAAGAAATTAACCACAGCAAAAAAGAATCTGGTCCCACACAGCTAAAAAGTAATGCAAAAAAACCAATGTTTTTCCTTTAAGATCTCCTGTACTTAAGGTACAGTACTATACATCAAGTTAAATAATACTATTGCAATACTGCTCTTAATTACACAGGCTTTCTAAAATTAATCTTATTTGAAAAATTCTCTTACCCATTTCATCCTTTATATACAGAAATCATAACTCTGCAAAAACTTCATAAATAAAACAAAATTCATGCAACCTTATAAAAAATGGCCAGAGTTTAAAAAACAAAACAAAAAAAAAGGTATCCTTTCCAACATAAGGAACATTCATCTTCTAATAAAATCTACAAATTTAGGAGGACAAATGTACCACTCACTGCTTTTTTCTTAACTCAGGAATAACAATAAACCTCACTCTCTGAAACAACAAAAGAAACAGAAGAGAGCTTCAGTGGCAGCTCTGTGTCATTAGTGTGCAATGAGAAAAGATGAGAAGATGTACACTATGTTGACACAAATGTGCCTTCCCCTCTAGACCCTACATCTCTTGAAAGCTTTTCTGTTAAACTTTCCTTCAGTTCAGCACCATTAAGTACAAAAAAAAAAAGTCTCAGAAGCAGCAAATTCAATATCCAAGAAGAAACAAGGAAGAACCCCAAGAACTGTTGCTTTAAAATATATTAAGTCCACTTGTGGTCAATAAAAATATTCTCTACTGGGGAGGGGAAAATGACACTTAGGAGTCAATTGTACCAACAGTGGCTGTACCTTTACAGCTAGCTATTAGCCCCTCCAACTCCCTCTAAAATTTGCCAGCCTCTTCATTTCTGAAGTGGCACTCAGTGCCTCAGTCAAGCTGCATGCTCAGCTTCTGACCTTCCCACTAATGGCTGTTATTTGTGGGAGGCTTAAGGACACTGTCAATAGCAAGCTTCCTCCTCTCCGTTCTGCATCTCTTGTGTGCTCTCGCTCACAGTCTTTATCTCCATCTCTTACCCACTCCCCCCCCTCCCCCTGCATCGTTTTCCTGTCCTGCAGTCCTCTCCTCTCCCAGAGAATAAAAAAACCACCCCCACACCCACATCCATGCACACACGCATGCATGCGTGTGCACACAAACACACAAAATCAACTGGAGTGCAGCAGCAAGCACCTGCAGTAATAGACTCTTTTATTAAAACTGTTATTCTGCAAGACTTGAAATTCCCAGTGGATCGGGCCATGTCAAAGCCGATATAATTAACTAGAGGCTCAGCAACGGATCAATTACCAGACAAGCAAGTGATAGTGAAATCAATGAAAGATCATCAGCCACATTATCAGTGTTGCAACTCATTAGGGTAAAACTGAGAAATGTGCTCAAAGCCAGCCCAAGCAAGGTGGCATTACAAAACAAAGGGCTAATTTGGAGACCCTGCTGTG
The DNA here is from genome assembly GCF_037042795.1 of Molothrus aeneus. Taxonomy (NCBI): domain Eukaryota; kingdom Metazoa; phylum Chordata; class Aves; order Passeriformes; family Icteridae; genus Molothrus; species Molothrus aeneus. Next base: position 23,049,622 of record NC_089680.1, on the reverse strand, counting down.
AACAATCTGTAACAGAATTAGCCTTTTTTTCCCCTAAACTGCAGAGCTAAGTAACGAAATGTGACAGACTGAGAGAAGCAGTTTATTAAGACACCAACTCCAAGTTTATTTAGTTCATAAACTCTCTCCTAGAAAATCAATACAGTCTGTACAGGGTTATTAGGCTGACTAGCTAATACATCCAAATCTGGTCTTCCCAAGCAGAAATCTTGGCCAGAATGATACAACCTTAGAAGAAATCTAAGCTCATTCATATCACTGTATCAAAGGAGGACTATCATTTAATTGTCGAATGTGTGACTTCTACATCCCAGCTTCAGAACGTTTTCAAAAAGATATATTCCCCCCACCCCCCCCAACCCCACTAACATGACCGAGAAGAAACAAAATTTATTCTGTCAGACCCAGTCCAGCTCAGGTCATCCTTAAATTTAGTGTCTCTACTGCATCTTGCTTGGCAAAATAATGCCAGCACAGAAAAACCAAAACAAGAAATACTGAATTCAAGAAAACAAGAAATCCCTGAATTTCAAACAGGGATATGAAAAGTAGCAGTCAATAAGGAGATAAAAGTAACCAAGCAGGAAAAATACAACAGAAGCCAACCTCCTCAAGTAGCAGTTTAAGCCTCACCTAACTGTACAGCAATGAGTTTGGGGATTGGGGTGAAAAGGGCGAAAGGAGGGAGGGTAGAAAGAAAAGAAGGAGAGGAGGAAAAAAAAAAAAAAGCAAACCCCACAACTTTAGTATACAAGTCTGGCACAAACTAAGCATTTTCTCTCCTCTTTGGCTAGCTCATATGAGAATCTGAAACACTATAGTCAACGTAAGGGCTCTAAAAGAATTTGAAAAAAATCCTTTTAAAAGCATTTAAAAAATATCTCATTTTCAATAGATTTTTAATCAGCGAGTATGTTCTGCAAGTATTTTACTGCTATCCAATGGCATTTGTGCTGACAGATAAAAGGATCTGTGGAATTATTTTACATTTTCACCTCCTGGGAATATCCAGATCCTGAATAGAAGAGGTGCCTACAGAATCCAGGTTCTAATGGAACTTAAAACAGAGTGCAGTTGCAGTTGTCTGCTTGTGTTTTTTGAAAGGACTGTATGTGGTGTTAAGGGTATTTTATTCTTTTCCTTTTAAATAATACTTATTACTTACTTTCAAAGACAATTACATTATATGCATGACTTTCTGAATCGTTTAAAAATATAATTTGTTGATTTCATCTCTCCTCTGAAAACTACTGGTACAGAAATGCACCATATGGCAAGAAAGGATAGGAAAGGTGATTACAGAAAATCCAGGTGATGCCAAGAAGAAAATCTAGCCAGCAGAATATGCTATATAATGTATAGGTATCCTACTTTTTTCTAATTTCCATTACTCTGACAGTTTAAGTGTTAATTAGTTCAAAGGGTTAATGCAAATAGTTCAAAATGACTAAACATTGAAAAAATATTTTCTTCTTTTTGTTCCAATTATTCTCTATTATTAATTAAGCTGTTAAAACATGCAACAGTTACTATCTCCTTAATGTTCAATAATATGTAAACTCTTTAAAGAGATTTTTGTTCCACGTCTCTGCTTTAGATATTAATCAAGAAAATAATTACAGAGGAATTTAGTAAAAAAAATCTACATGCATATAACTATGTACTGTACATGTACGTTCAACGAGGTCCAATTAGTTGGAAAGAATTTGCATTTCAGTTAGTATGAGCTAACAAGACTGTAGGGAGACAATGTGATTCTACTCGCAGGGCAAGAAAGAATGGTGTTTTTCTGTAAGCATTAATTCCCATAACTGATCATTTTAAAATGTTACTGATCTTTACAGTATTTGTTTTTCAAACATCTAGGAGTTCAGTATAAATGTTTATATTAACTGTACATGAAGCAGTGTCCCCGAGACGACTCCTGGGGAAAAAAAAAGATAAAACACTGAGCAGAGATTTATTATTTCTCTTAATTTAGTTTTTGCAATTCTATTTAAAGATAAAAAGCAATCGATTATTCCAAAGGAGAGGTCCTTATATTTGATGTTCATTCACTGGATTCATCAAAGTCACCAGGAGAAGATTTAGAAAACTTTGTCTTTTTATACAAATGTACCAATCTTCAATAATAATGATAGATACTCCCACCATACACAGTTACTGAACTTCTCTCCTAAGTGTCTCTACCCTCAACCAGTTTACTGTCTAGTACCTGTAACTCCCAGAGTTCATTTGGCTGCAGATATTAACAGTTTCTCTAATTTGTAATGACAGCAAACTGGCCTTTGCTCTTCCCACATTCACTATTCATTTCTAGGCTTGGTTAAGTAGATAGCTGGGTTAAAGATCAGTGGTTTTTCATGTGACACATTCTGCTATTCATCTAACAGCTCATCAGGACAAAACTGTCCCTGTTCTTGCCAAAATAATGAAAATGGTCCTCTACATCGCATGACAATCAGCCCTTGCTTGTGCTGAAACAACTAAGCTTATATAGTTGGGGTTGTTTTAAAGACATGTTGGAGCTAACTATTCCACATTGCCTCCAAAAAAGTATATATTTGACCAAGTATGAAATAATTCTTCTCCTTAATGTGTAAGCAGGGACTGTAACAATCACATTAAATACTTTATCCATGGATAACAATGAAGTTGTGAATTGTGTCCTATCAGGAATATTATCTCATACTTGAAAATTATGCAAAGCCATCTTGATGCTCATATTCAAAGAAGTGGTGAATCACCCGTGGTAATGTCATTCTTTATCAACTCCTTCTCCCTAAGAATTATATAAGGGACTCACTCCGCAACATCTGTTTGACTCTATGAAATGTTAACAGATGTCTAAAATGAAAAAAGAAGAAGGCAGAGGGGATAATAAAAGAAACCTCCTCTGAACAGATAATCCACCCAAATTTCCACATTCTAAAGAAAAAATATTGACAGCACTGTATTGTCTCTGAGACCTGTCATCCTTACTTTGTAAAACATTTTTCTGTAAGTTTTAATAGGCACCTTCTGATTTTCAGCCAAAATGCATTGGACTGATTATGTCATCATGCAACAATGAGACTGAATTTCTTTAAGTCCCCTGCCCTGTGTTCCAAATGTCCTTGCTGAATCCTTCTCTATCTTATCTAAACTATTGTGCATTTATGAATCTGGTTTTCACTTTGATTTGTAAGTGTCCACATCTATATTTTACATCTCTTCTTTTGTTTTGGTTTTGGTTGTTTTGGTTTTTTGCTGTTTGTTTGGTTTTTTGTTAGGAAGAATTTTCAAGTTGAACTGAAGCATGGCAAAACCTCAACTGAATTTTTGCTTTAATTAAAAATCATATTTTCAAACACTATTTACTCTAAATTGGTTATTCAGCCTTTTCTTTAGTATGTGATGTGACAGGACACTTATCCTCAAAGACAACTTTTGATCATGAGTCTTTCTGTTATGAGCTGTAGTTCCTAGCAAGCTGTCACACTGCAACTAATCCTAGTCACATCTTTGCCAAACTAAGTATCAGCATTCCATACCACAGAGCCCTTATGGAGACATGGCACTAGCAAACATAAGGGGAAAACTGTGACCTATTGCTGGCAGATAAAACATCAAACAGAGATTATCGTGATCTTAGTCATGCAGATGCCACATTTTAGCAAGTAAAAGAAAAAAAAGAAAAGTGAAATCCAGAAAAGTAAGCACACTGAGAAGACAATTACATCTATGTATGTTGTCCTTGAGTATGTAACATGATGTTGGAGACTACTTGCTGGTTTGAGGGGGAAGAACATAAATATGGCAGATATTACAAAAACTAGAGGAAAGCTCTTGTAATCTTAAAGTGATTAGTAACACACAAGTTTGATTTCTTGTTTTTCTTTGGTTGTGGGGTGTTTTGTTTCATTTTGTTTGTTTGTGGGTTTGTTTGGTTTGGGTTTTTTATTTAAACAAGCCAATATTGGAAGTTCAGGCCGCCTGCAACTCCTTTTTATAGGGAGCTCACATCTATGTTTCTCTACTTTGTAAGGGAGATGTGTCAAATATATTAATTTGTCTGCTCAACAACAGAGGAGTACACATGTGAAGCAGAAGGAACCAAAGAATCACAATTAGAGTAGCTACGCATAAATAAGTGAAAAATGCAGGTGAAATGGAAGATGCAAAAGGTTAGAAAAATAAATAACTTGATAAAAACAAACATAATGCCAAGTTATAGCAGTTTGCTGAATATACCAATTAAATCTCGGAAGTGATTAGTTGCTGTTTAAAAGGTATTCTCCACATGAGCATGGCTTTCAACTAGTAATAATCACTACATATATATGGATAAAGCAATAAACAAAAAAAAGTCCATGCTTTTCTCAGAAGAATTTTACATGTCCAGCAAAAATTTGGCGCAAACTCCTTAATTTGCAGGCAGGTAAACAGGGCAGCTTGTTCAGCACATATGGCAGTTTCACATCCATTCTTCATGACACATCAGTGGTTTTTTCAGTGTCTTTTTCTGACAAGAAACTATCTATTTATTACTTAATTGTTTACAGCAAATGGTAATAGATAACAATGTTAAGGTATGAGAATCTGGTTCAAAGCAGAGTAGATGCAAAAGACTTTGATTTAAACTGTGCATTTAATGAACTGTCCATATAACTCATCACTGAAATAATAGTGGTATTTAGTCATTCTGTTTTGATTTAGCAGAATTAAGCAGACAGAGGACACCTGACATGCCATATAATATAGGAAGTTGTATAACACAAAAAATAATTGTATTTCACCTTTAAAATAAAATATTTCAAAACCAGTTGTATCTGCTGGAACTTAAGTTCAAGATTCAACAGGAATATTACCAAGCTCACAGCAATGGTTAAAAAAACCCACATCAACCTCATTTATGTAAATCATTGAGAAAAACAATTCAAACACTTCAGTCTGAAAAACCTCACATTTACATAGGTTTACATCCACAGATTATTGCTATATTATTATACAGGTATACTATTATATTAAAGTATCCTTCAGCTATTGATTATCTGTGTTAAGCAAGGTTTATTGTTTTAATAATAAACTCTGAAACTTTATTTTCTGAAAAACAACCTAAAACTGTGGAAATTGTCCATTGGATGCTAGCTTAGTACAAGACCTTTACAAAGCGATTTATTCTTTGGTAGCTAATTTCATTACTCTCATCCTTTTAGTAAACTGTCTATAAAAAGCAAGGCCTTTGGATCCCACAACAGCCTAAAGGGCTTAAGTGTAGGCTAAGTTTATGATCTAATTACTTCATAGTATAATCCATTGTGCCATTTCCTAGTTGCAATTATTTGGTGTCTAAAAAATAAGTCTGTCATAATTAAATAATTAAAATTACCTAAAAAGGAGAGGGGACGGGTTGGTAGCATATAGAACAGCTGAATATTAGATAGCTGAAAAGACACTGCATGCACAAATGCAAGACTGAATTAAGAGCAGCTATTTATTTCTAATTACTGACTCATTCACAGTACACAGAATTGCCTGAACTGCCCAGTGTCCTACTATCTCTCTGGACAATTAGGAAAAGCTGCATTAGTAAGAACTCAGCATTCTCTGTCTCACTTCTCTCTGGAGAACTGGGGAAATGATGAGCTCCATCACCTGGCCAGCAGCAGCAGCAGCCACAAAGTCACCTCAGGGACTTGGACGAAGAGATTCATCTGCAGCCTTGGCAGCGACTGAAGTATGCCTTACTAACAGACAGTCACACGACCACACACTGGCACAAGGTCCTTTCATTAAGAGCTGTTGTCTAAGTGACCTGTCACAGAGTTTCATAAAGCAGCATTAATACTGTGGGTCAAAATGAGATTGATCTTTGAGCTCCGTGGTCTCCTGTTGACAACAGTGCATTATAAAACCAATACTAAATACTTTATAAACAGGTCTCTCCTCTAGTGTATTAGAGGAACGGAGCATATTTCATGCCCTATAGTTAGATAGCCACATATCCATCAGACAATTAAATAATTTATAAGATACTCAGAAGTGCAATAAGACTCAATCAACTTTTAAATACTTACAAGCTACTATTTTGTTTGAAAACATACCAAAACCAACCAACTAAGCAAAAAACTCTGCTCACCTAATGAGTACAGAACAACAGTAAAACTCAGGTCTTATAATATCTTTTCACTTGAAATATCCTCATTGCACACACACACACAAAAAAAAAAATCCAGCTCTTCACTCAGTTAAAAAAAAAAAAAGAAAACTTAATTGCTTTAAAAATATTTGACGAGTTTCCTACATTATTACTTTCATTACTTTATATTTCAGCTTCCTCTGCTTGGCATCAGACTGGTTTTTTGTCCTTTTGTATACTCTGGCCAACATGGCTGCAAGAACCTTCTCCTCTGCAATGCCTGCCATCTGGAACCACCGTGCTGCATTTCTCTCCCTAATTCTCCATCTATTTTCAGCCTTCATCTGGAAACAATATGTCTCTGTTCTCATGTCTGGGTCTCTTAACTTCTAGTAAAAAGGCAAAAAAACTTTTAACTTTATTAACTCTGCATAGTGTTTTGGAGATAAATTTTGTGCAAAAGATACTATACAAAGCCATTTCTTTATTAAATCACACAACTGCAGGGGGAGAATTTACAATAAAAAGTGATCTAGAAATACTTCCTATTCTGTTAAATTTAATATACAAGGCTGTGTGAATTTCTTAAGAAATGGCTTCAATATAGAATGAAAAAATATTCCTAATTTTAGTAATTCATTGATACTTTCAAAAAAACCAGACATGAGTTGGCTCACTTTTCAAAAGTTGTGGAAATCATGTAGTTCTTAAAGGCAAATATACCTGAAAAAGTTTAGCACATTTGGAAGAAAGTGGGCATATGTAGTTCTCTTTTCCATCCAATAGACAATATGTTCTCTGTGCTCCTACCATAGCAGACAAAGACACAGTAGCTGCATATAAACACTATAAATATATTCCTACAATATTTGCATGCTGGTTATGTCAGCAATGTAGGAGGTTCAGCTCCTATAATTTTAAGACATTATAGGGCAAATAAACTTGTTTCTTCCTTGGTTCACCTGCTAAACAAAATGCTCTGTATCAAGAGTCTGAAATTTTCACACATACTAGTGTCTGAATCTCTCTTAAAATTAAACACATAAACAGAATTTTGCTAGAATACAATTATCTATTCTGAATGGATGTCTGTAAATTTGTTCTAAGTAACTTTAAAAACTGAAATTTCTCTTGCTGGGAGTAGTTCCCAAACCACCACAGGCATGGACCTTTGTATAGTACTGCGGAGGCCATGGTTTCACAGACAAGCCACATTAATACTGGATAGCAAGCATCTGGAACCCACAGCTGTGTGTGCTCCAGCCCCAAAGCACCCACAAGTCTATGCCAATTCAAACCCCTATTCCCAACCCACAAATAAACCATGCTGGTTTTCTTTAGGACCTAGACCTGAATTTGAAGCTTTCAGGTTTTCACCATTCACACAATTGAAGAGAGAATAGGAGTGTTTGAGGAAAGGGGCAAACATGCTCTAAAGGAAGATTATGATGGACAGTTCCTGCCTTGGCTTTCTCATACAGCCTACTTGGGACAAGCTGATCCACAGGGACCTTAAAAGCACTATTTAAAGACTAAACTGGATTTTGTTTTTACAGTAATTGCAACAGACTTACAGGGCTGGCACCAAAGAAGTATCTACAAGTCATGGAAATACCAAGGATTTGAGGGGTGGGGTTCGGGATGGGGATGGGGTTAAAGGATGGAAGAAATAGGGAGTGCAGTGTTTTCCAGACAATAGCATTGGTCCTTAAATTCTCCTCTGTAGAACATTCCTCTTCTGTTTAGCCTGCACCTAAAAGGCACAAAGGCAGCTCTAACCAGCATTTCACAATAAAACTCTGTGCCACACTTCAATAGTGTTTGCAACTTTATTACATGTACAATAGAGAAGAAATAATATGTCTCTCTCCTTACTAAAATACCTTGTATTGTCCTCTGCAGGACAAATCTCAGACATTTCTGAAACCAAACAAGGAAAGACAGGTACTTTCAAGTTACTTTAGTCTGAATTTTTGTAAGATTTCCCATTGTGTGCTAATGGATCCTAAACCAAAAGGCTATGCCTGTTCATCTTTTTCTTCCCCTGAAATGTGATTGTTTCATCCTTTTACTTGTGCTGTATACCAAACAGAAGCTTCATCTTTTGGATATACACATTTTATGACCTGAGTTTAAATTACTTTTCTTACTACTTTTAATCTGAAAACTGGGCTTGCACGTTCCTGTGGGATACATAAATGTCCCTTCAAAAACTCACCAATTTTGCAAGAGAGCCTCTTCTACTTTATGCCAAATACATCTTGGAAACACTGGCAAGGTTCAATCATAGCAAAGAGTGATAGTTCCCAAAAAAAGATGGTTACTTGGAAAATGTAAAGGAAGGACACTAACATCAACAGATTTATCCCAGAGCTAGCTGATATGAAGTGAAGGAAGTTCACCCAGAGCTGGCATTCATCCTCAGTCATGTTAATTCTCTAAAGATGAGGAAGACTCAGGGAAAGGAAATGGCTGAGCATAAGTGATAATTACCAAGCTCCCTCAGGATGCCAGCAGTTAGATGCCAGTGCTCTCCCTCCTTTTCCAAAAAATTAATGCCACTCTTTTGATTTCCATTGAGAAAAGCAGTATTGAGCAAGAAAATGAGTAACCTATTAGAAACACTAGTGTAGGTTTTATTGGCTGGTTGTATGCTGAAAACAGAACTAGAGAGACAGCCATTAGAGCACAGGATCGTTATAGTATTATAACTATCATCAGCTGTCCTTCATCCAACTCACTTCCAGGATACCTGAGAACATGTCAGAAGCCAATAATGAAAAACCCAAACCAACTCCAACACTCAACCAAAACCCAATCCAAAACTCAACTTAGATTCATTTTAGGAAAAGGAAGAATTTTTGCAGGTGGATGATAATTCTCTTGTCACTCTTAGAGGGAGTCTTGGATGCACACAGAGTATCATCTTAAGCAAAACTGCAATAAAGGAAGATATGTCCTGTTTTGCTTAAAGGATGAAATTTGTCTTAGGAGCAAATTTGGATGGAGATGGAAAATCTGACTTTCAAATACCAAAAATTGCCTTTTCTCTCTGTTCTGGAGAGCTGATCCTCTAGGTTTGAGCCTTCCAAAGTAGAAAAATCTCGGTGAGTTTTAAATCAAAGAGACTGAAACAGTAAAGCAATGTAGAAATTTGAACAATGAAAACTTTTCCCGTATTTTTACTCCCTTCTCACATACAAGATTAATACAACAAGACCTGAGGAAAAAAAAAATGCTAAGCCAAGCAAAATCAGACCACAAGCAGGTTTATTTGCTTTGCAGGTCACTTTTCAAACGGAATACATGATAAGCATTAATGTAAACACATGGAAGACTATATAGTGTCATACGCTTCACTTAAAGGAAGAAATGCATAAAAGCAATTGATGTAAAAAGAATACCTAGAAAGCATAGAAAAAAAATCAGTTGTTTCCTGTCAAATAAAGCAGAGTCCTTAAAATAATAAATTTATCATTTTTAAAAATTATTTAAGAAATTAACCTTGAACTCTCAGCTCCCATATTACTGGGAATGCTCCTGCAATTACACTACAGAAGTAATCTCATCCCTATACAGGAAATGGGAACAGATTTCTAAATGTTTCTCAATCAGTGACCTACCATTATTTTTATACTGAATTGCTTTTTTGTGACTGTACTTAAATTATCTTTTTGCTTATGCGTTTTTATAATGTATTCATGATTTCAGAGATAGTACTAACATCTTCGGCTACTCATTTAGGAATGTTATACTTCCCATTCTTTCTTTCTTTTGAAACCTGTCATGACAATTTTACTTTCAAAAAAATAAAAAGCAATCTTTCAGTATCCCAACATGTTTTATCAAATTCATTCAAAGTTTATTTCTGATCTTTGATAAACAAGAAAACATGTTTATCTGGCAAGCTGGAGTCCTATAATTGTACACAAATGATCAGCAGCTGATTTTCACAAGGTATGAACCAACATATGATTTTTTTTTTGTAGTTCAGAACTGAACTCAAAAAATAAAACTCTCTAAGAAGCTGAGATATTTTGAATTTTCACTTCTAGACAGTTTCTCTCATGGTTACTTACACAAGAACTGAGAGATGGCTTCATTGCTGTTAGCTACATCCTACATGTATTAAAGTGAAGTCTAAGAGACTTAAAACCAGGCTGATCCCATCTCCCCGCTCCAGCTGTGCTGAGTGCGGTACAAGCAAAAGGAAAGGAGAATTCCTGTCTAGAAAGGTTTATAGCCTGAATAATCAAAAGAGACAACAGATAGAAGAAAGGAATTATCTCATCCTGATTTTTACTATTGGGAAACTGATACATAGAGCTGGAATTTTAAAAAGTGCTTCACACCCAGAGTTCACAACAGATTTTCAAAGAGCCAAGAATAGCAGGTATCAGAATACAAACTGAAAAGAGTTACTGGCATGATGCTTCACCAGAGCTTTAAATGAAATCAATGTAGAGTTTATAGTTAAGCTGAAAATGAAACAATACTCTTGTGACAATATTGTTAACATTCTACAAAATATTGTAATCTCACTGATGCTCTTGCTCTCTTCCTTCTTTACCCCCACTCCAAGCATACAGACATTTTTCTGTCACCTCAAATACTAATTTCACTCAGTGTCTCTTATGATTCACTGAATTCAATACATACAATTTCTATCACAACACAGAGACAGCAATTAGAAGTACACCGGAAACTGCTCCCAGGTTTTCCTCCTAATCCTTAATGCAACTTGATCACTGCAGGTCAGGTGCATGACTTGATATTGATGCCTTAGAGGACCAAGTCAATGACTCTACAGTTTTATTGCTGTTTGTTCCACACAGCAGCATCAACATTCACTAAACCTGTAGTAGGTAAAATATCCAAGACTGCTAAGTAAATAAAACAGGTGGATGAAAAGTTATAAGCAACAATACAAACTGAAAATTGCAGTTCATTCATATAGATGCCCACTTCTAAAAACAATTTTGAAGTACATTTCATTAGAATCTGAAATGCATGTTTCTAGTGAATTTCAATACACATTTGATTTACAAATTCCAGTAAAAGTGTGCCACAGCTGGCAGGATAAGTTACTGTAATAAATCACTATTAAGTAACTGTAAATCTTTAGAATGGCATAATTTCTAATAAAAAAATATGCATGCAATAGTGAATATTTGTGGAGAAGCATTCTTCATGTAGAGGAAAGCAAATTACAGAACTTACCATCCTGGTAGTACAGGATAATTCAATGAGTAAATGCTGGAATAAAATTCACATAAATATTGCCTAATCTATTGCGATTTCATGTTAACAACTGCATCTGAACAAATTGCATGGTAAAGGGTGATGGTAAACATACTATATTTGAGAGCTTTTTTATGTTAAACATTCACATTTCTGGTAGAAAACTCTGGCTCTTGCAATATATCATCAAAGCAGAAAATTTACTTTCCAAATACCATGTAAATGTTGCTAACTGTTCCTCTGCACTTCAGAAATACTTTCTACATTGGATTTTGTTTTGGTTGTAGTTTTTTGTTTGTTTGGGTTTTTTTTTTCTTTGAGTGGTGGTGGGAAGTACGTTTGGTTTCTTAGGGATTTTTGGGGGTTCTTTTTGTTTTTTTGGTTTGGGAGCTTCTGGTAGGGTTTTGGCAGGGGTGGTAGGAGGAGGAAGGTTGGGGGCTTTTCAGAGAAAAAAAAACAGGCCAACAACAAAAGACACCAGCAAACCCATCCCAAAACATGGTACCAAAAAGCCCCTAATACTTTCATTTTAACCCATGTTGCCTCTGATGTGCAGCAGATGGACATTTACAGTAATCCATTGCTGCAGAAATCAGCTGAAGAGCTATTTGCTGTTCCGAAACTTCCCATGCGTTATTTAGGCCTTACAAGACTTCATTTGTCAAAGTGCAGATGCAGTGCTGATGTCGCACTGAATGGCACATTTCTGGAGTCAAGATGAGCTGCAGCACTGCGACAGGCCCAGGAGTACCTCGCTCCAGAGTGTGATTGCTTCCACTGTGTCTTGGGATGGGTAAATTATTAACTGACACTTTCACAACTGAGGAACTGTCTAAGATAAACCCATTAAAACTGTTAGCCTACAGAAAGCTTCACACTCCTGGTTTGTTAAATCTTTGTCAAAGTCATCATTTGGTCAAGCTTTTTAAATATACATATGCATCTATATAAAATCTATTTATAAAACTTTCAATTATGAACGTTTTCTCTACCTTTCCTTGTCTCATTTTTTTTGGCTCAATGAAGTGAACCTTGCAGTTAGAGGAAGGCTGCTAAGGACTGAATTGTAAAAGAGAAGCAACAAAAGCTTATCAAAGATAGCAATATAATAATCACTGTTATTCACCTTAATAACTGAACTTACAAAATTTAGTACAGGTGGTGATGGTTGCCAGAAAATTTACCTCAGACATAAAAATCTATTCATTGAGAAAAAAGATCAATAAAACTGTTTTCTGTTCGTATTTTTAAGTTAACCCCACGAGGAGACAAGCAGATTTTTGCAAAGGGAAAAAATGGTCTGCTGACCATCCAAACACTTCCTATCTTTATAAGCATTAAAGACAATAAAGATATTACAATCTGAATGACCTAATTCTTAGACTATTATACTATTACAGTTACTTCACTGTTAATTGTAATCTGGTCCAGATTTTACTTTAATCCAAGGACAAATAGAAAAAGAACTAAGATTCTGTATGCTGATGTGTTACTACACATCATTTATTAGCATAAAATTAATTTAACTCCAATACTAACTGTACATTCAGTACACTACTGCCCTACTACCTCAGAAAAAAAGGAAAAAATACCCAGAATCGATGAATCATATAGGAAGCAAAACTGTTTAACTAGCAAATTTCTTCTTCATTCACAAAGTTGCCACGGGCACTCCCTCTTATGTGAGCACGGAAGAAAAGCCACGGTAAAAGTCCAAATCCAACCACACTTGCCATAACATGATCATGAAACTGCACGCAATTAAAATGGTTTGTAGACAGTAAGAACACGCCTGAACATTATGGGTATGCATGGAAGCTACAGAAAAATATTTCAGTGAGGTACCTTTTCTAGTAGATTAAGAAACCAAGAAATAAACATTTTCATATTCTAATCCAGGCCAATTTAATAGCATATCATGCAACCTCTTCATAGAGAAAAATACAGAATCTCTCCTACAGGGATTCAGTTTTGGGGAGCCTAATTGAACACTCGTAGGTACTGATTTGCTGTTCCAGCTGACTTCTATCGCAGCAGTGAATGGTTAAAATAATCAGAGCTTGACAGGTCCTAAATCAGGAAACCAAATTTACAAGTCACTTCTGAGGAAGTGTCTTTAAGGTGTATATAAAGTCAGAATTATGCTTCAGCTAACACAGATACATATTTACATCAAAAAAAATGGTTACATGAAAATTACTTGTGCAAGGGACAAATATTACTTTAAGAACAATTTAATAATTATTTTAATCAGTATTTTACCCTAGAGAAAGCACAGATAGTTTGCCACACCAAATTTAGAAAAAAATTCAACAGCATTACTCCAGTATCTGCCCAACCCGTGTGTCTGTGAGTACATCTGTCTGTGCATACATGTATCAAAATATGTGTGTTTGCACATGCATCCGCACAGCACCATTGACTGTTAACAGACACTCATACACAAGTTAAAATTTCTCTTTTCTAACCAAAAGGGAGTGCTTTTGAGTGCCTTTTTTTATTATTATTTTTTTATTAACTGGAATTCACCCTGAAGCTCAGAAGGAATTTTGAGGGGGCAGAACAAGGGTTTGTACTCTTTGTTTTACCCGCACTGCTCTATATAGTTTCTGATAATTTGAGATGGGTAACTAAATTACAGACTTTCAGGGATTCTGATGATCACAAAAATCACAAAAGTGTAGTCTTCAGTATGACATTATATCCTCACATACTTTCCTAATGCTCATACACACACAAATAGTGTATCAGTGTAAAATAATCTGATTGCAATCTCATCTGTGCACCTCATGCCCTAGGTACATATTCTGTATGAATAACAGGAGTACTCATCTACTTCTCTATTCTGAGAAGTCTGAGAATTCTGAAAGAATTCAGCTTTCTAGTTTGTATTCAGATGCATAATCTGTAGTCACAAAACTATTTTATCCAAAACTTTCTAACCATAGTGCTTATTTATGTCTCCACAGACATACAGCGTTCATGACACCCACTACTGCTGCATTTTCTTTGAAAAGGTCCTCTGCCTGCAGTAGCAGCATTGAGAGATGCTGCTCCACTAACCTACAGGTCAAGACATACAATGCCCTTTGCTTGTGAATTCCTAATTGTTGATTTTAACGAATCATGAGCGTCATATCAAGATTTATTACATTATTTATATTGTCACAGGAAACATTAGGGAACAAAATCTAACAATTTCTTTGAAGTTTCACTATGAAGTCCCTTATTCAGAATTCACCTGGTACATTGCTTCATGCAGAACATACCCCACACATGATCACACCTGACAACAAAGGGGCAGCATAAAGACTCGAGAGCATGTGCATGAAAGCAAGAACACCGCAGTTACATCTTTTTGGGGAAAATCCCAACTGTCAGTATTTTACTATGACAAGTCACAGCAGGAAAGACCCTGAAAAAGTATTTCCTCAGAGAAGTGATGCAGTTTTACGAAGGAGCTGGTAAAATGTTCTGAGTTTGACTCCTGAGGCTTTTGTTGTGTGTGCAATAAGGTAGCACAGCTCCCAACAATTAAGAGGGCAAAACGTGAGGAGAGACCGACTCATTCTTTTAAAAGACAGAAAAAGAGAAATTGTCAGAAAAGGCTATGTCCTTCATTAGACCACCTGACATGGAAGAAGGGGACATAATTTATGTTCGCAAGGCATTCAGGCTTCTTAAGGGCCATGAATACTAAGACAGTAAGCATTAGAAGCTCACAAAGATCAGCAAGAGACAAAGTTTGGAGGAAGAAGCTATGTAAGGAATGTGAGTCAGTTAACACACGAGAACTTATTTCTCTGAATGAAAATAAGCATTTATTTGAAGCAGAAAACATGTAGTACTTGTTTCCATTCCATGTGTGCAAACCATGTGTTACAGACAGTTTCACTGGTGTCAGAAAGCAGAACTCCTCAGAAGGCTGCCCTGAACACCCACAATTGCAAATGCATCACTGAACAATCACAATAACTTACAGATATGAAATGGAAGCATGAGAGGCAGTGCTAGTTTACTAGAAGTAAAATTAACATGTTGAGAAAAAATTGCAATGTACTATCTCAGCAACAAGAGAGCTGGCTGCAAAACAAATAGAGAAGTAACTTCCTGCTAGATTTGTATTTATACCCTTCATAGCTTAAAGATTTTTACTATGAAAATGCTAGAGACTTCTTTGCAAGTATTTTGACAAGAGAATGCAAGAGAATGACAAGAAAGACAAGAAAAAGTAACAGGAACCTAACATGGAGTATTTTTTTTTAGTATTCTCTGTGTTATAGAGTATGTGATTTTCATTAAAATATGACTCTGTGTTGCTCCACAATAACAGTTAAAACTCACTCTTTTCCCGCCTACACAAAGTAATTTTGTTTAGAGACCTTCATTTCTTTTGGCCTTAGCCCATCAGAGGGGTGTGTGATACAGTTCCTGCCAGTAATTGCTTCCATACAATACAAATGTTTGAAAACATTTTGCATATTTGTTATGATTATGTATGACATTTATATCATATTTAAAACTCCAATGGGTTTGCAGATTTTTTTTTTGCTTATAGAAAACAAAGACACAGCACAGAATGTTCCCCTAATTCATCTAAGAGAACTAAGTCAATTTTATTTTCAGTTAATATACTATGAACTCTTAGCCTCTAAACATTTGTTTTTTCCATTGAAAACAGAACGATGTACATTGAGGGTAAAGCTGTGGGAGCTACATGAACAAGTTTGGATGTACATTCACAAAGCACATGAAAATGGACAGTTGGGCAGATGGCTGTGTTTTTTGCCTAAGTGCTGACAGAAATAACATTCCCTATTTAAAAAAAAAAGTGCAAAAACACCCATATCCCCATGTATATGCATTGCTATTCAATCCATTACTTTGCAGGTGTAAGATTATTCAGATATACTTTTTTTTTACTTATAAGGAAATTTTTAACCCATTAGAATATTTTCTTTTATAGTTGCACTGCTGTATCTGTCTCAAATCCTCCATATACCTAATGATTTATTATTTTACCTGAAACATATTTCTATTGGGTTTGTTTTGCAACTGCCAGTTTTAAACTGTGACCATAGAAAACACACTGTTGTCTAATAACGTCTCAAATTTCGTTCAACTGAAATAACAGAAAATTAAATAAAGTACATAGATCATACAGCAGTTTGTGAGATTCCTAAACTTTTTTTGGAATCCAGATTTAGCTAACTGCCAATGCTCCAGTGGAGGGTTGCCATTCCCCCCTACTTTCCTGCCTGCCTTGGAGATGCTACCACTGGCGCCTCAAAGGCCAATTGCAGGCATGCAGAGAAAACATCCCATCTGAAGTAATACTGATCTGTCAGTACAGGTGAAGCAAAGACACTCATAACACGTTATAACAAGTTCACAGTTTTCTAGCAAGGTTGTATCTGAGCAGTTGACAGTCAAGGCCAAACAGTCCACCTTCTTGCTTCAGAAACTCAACTGTACAAAACGCAACATTCATCAAGCTTGCAGTATTTAAGTGCTTACCAGGAGATAGATGATGAACAGTAGCAATGGAAAACTCTAAAAGTTGTTCCAACACACTGAGAAAAGTAATTTTTCCACTACTTTCTAGGTGAGACTTGGAAAAGAGATGGCAGAAAGGTCATGGAAACAAATGGTTTCCTACAGCTGTGGGAAAATCACAGATACAGATCTATAGCAGCAAAGTTAGTTATAACAAGAGTGTCTCAGATTCTTTATTCCCTGACGTTCTCTCTCTCTCTCTCTCTCTCTCTCTCTCTCTCTCTGTCTTTCCCCATCTTCTTCTGCCCTACTCCCACTGTTCCCAACTCATTCTTTTTAAGAGAGAAAGTCTCAAGTCCTGACCACTAAACACAAAATCCTCCTGGCTGCTTTCCTTTGCTTTATCAATGCTAGTACTTAGGCATAACCTGCTGCCTGCTCTGACAGAAAGCACTGACATGGGTCATGGCAGATCATCATGCTGTTACCACAATCCCTGCTACCTTTTCAAATAATAAATATTTCTGTCATACATACATACTAAGTTAATCCCCAATCTGTTCTGGCCACACATATTTTAACCCTCTTTGAACTTTGAAAGCTTCATCAGCCACTCTTGAAAGACAGAGCAGAACACCTGCTTTTGCCATGAAACATTGTCTCTGTTCAGATTCTTCAGTTTCTTGAATCTGAACTAACACACAGAAGACAATTTTCAATTTACAGTCCTACTCTAATTTTGTAAACATTTGTGCTCTGCTTCACAACTTGCAGATTTATTACAGCTATGTCATACACTCTTCTGTCACTATGGGGCCTCATTTCAGTATACTAAAAATTACTCTGGCCTTCAAAACCACCTGTCTGCAAAGGCTAAGGACTTTCTCATAAATAAAGATATTTCTATGTAATGCTGAGTTATTATAAGACATTTTGATGTTAAATTACCATAAAGAAACTCCACTTAAAATAAACTGAACAAACAGCATCACACCACTTACATTTCAAAGGACTGTCACTTTTTATAGCAAGGTTTCATTGAGCTTATAGCTGTGCCATTCCACTCAATGGGATTCAACCATGCTAATTCTCTGGGAACACATGCATTATCACCTAACAGATGGTTGTGAAGTGTGGCTTTCCAAAGGAATTATCACTTCTATTTCTTCTTTGCTCTAGACAGAGTCAGAGGGGAAAAAAAAATTCAAAACTTGCAGATTCCCAATGGAGAAGATGAGTCCTTGACTCCCAATCTTAACAGCAGATTCTTACAGTAGGGAGTCAAAAGAACCTCTTTATCCTACTTACATTCACTTTTTAATCAGAATTGAGTACATGTATTTCAAAAGAAATCAATACATTTAATAGTTAAAAATACCAACTCTAGATTTTGATTGGCTGAGCTATCTCCTGGGCTGCAGAAAGGGACAGTGCTTTTGATACAGCTTACTGTGCATAGCTGCAAGCTTCTACCTAAAACATGCTCTGTTGAACACAACCTGTCAGCAGATGATGCAGCAGAGCAGTGCCTGCCTCACAAGTATTGAAAGTGAATGTATGAACAATGTTACCTGTTATCACCAATCCACATGGACAAATACTGAACTTAACTGACTATTTAGGTTGTCAAAGGCAAGTGATTATTTTGGTGTTCTCCAATTGATTAGACTAATTGGTGTCAATTACAGATGAAGTTCTAAGGTTCCAGTCACACCCATATGTATTGTATATATAAGTGATTGTTTCTTCTGTCCAGTAGATAATTTCCTTATATGACTGATAACCATATGCTTAAACCATCATTTTTTGTTTACAGAACTTCAAAGAATTTTATCTCAGAGGAAGAAAATTAAGAAACTAAGCACAATCTAAAGGAAAACACAAAAGAGATATTCAGAGTTGAAGGGGTCCAGATTTTCTGTTTAACATATTTAATGATGCAGAGCAACAAGATTTCAGCAAACCAAGGTGAGAATACACCCTGAAGAATCCTAATACCTTGTCTCAATAGGGGATATTTTTAACTAATTCTGTACTGTTTTCTATTAAATAATAGAAAGAGATGTAAACAATTTTACATTTCACTCTCTGTGGCAAATTTCTTCAGTTTAATATCTTCCATCAGAAATTTAACAGTCTTTTAACGTAGAGTTTTTTCTTGAGCAATGTATCATATTTAACTCTGTAACTATCAATCAATATTCCCTTCAATTGAGGGTAATTTCTTTCAACTTTTCATAAACTTCCCCTCGGAGCACTGAGGGTTCTTGCACCTGCTGAAGAGCTTAAGTTTATTTCAAAAACCAAAAGTGTCTTCTAATCTTACTCACAGATGGGGCCATCCCCAAGTTTTGTAAGACACAACATGATTTAATTTAGACACCTTTAAAGACATGTCTGACACCACACCATCTGAAGATGAGAGGATGGGAAAAGCATGTTAAAAAAGAATAGTGAAAGACCCCTTACAACTACATTACAGCAGTATTTATTAGTACCAGCTTGGGGCAGAACCTCTAAAGTACACATAATGTAAAAGTACAACAATGTCTTTTTATATATGGGCACATACAAGCTAAACATATTACAGGAAAATCTTCACTGTGTCTCCAAAACAGAGAAACGATGAGGAAAATTGGGAAAGGATGCCCTTCTTGCTCTGATTTTTCCAGTATAATTTAACAGATCTCCTGGTGTTAGTGCTGCACCAGTCCATACTGTGTCAAATGAAGAATTTTTTAAAGAGTAACTACTTAGTTGATTGCTCCAGTAGGCAATCATTAACCTGTTCCCACTCTATGCAAACATTTTCAGAATGTCTTGACTACCACTGGCGACAGTGAATGGAAGGAAACCAAGGTGCTGGAAAAAGAAAATGTGAAAAGATTTGGGAAAATGCCAATACAGAACTCTTGAATAATACTCTAAAAGTTTGCTCCCAGCCTAGACAGCTAAACCCCTGGCTTCTCTAAATCAGGCTGCAAGGCAGCATATGTAAAGCAGACTTTCACACTGATGTTCTGATGATTGTTGTAATACAGTAGTGCCTAAGTCAAGCATCCTAAATCAAAGATGTGAGCAGTACGAGTCACTGCACGAACACTAAGTGTTATCAAAGACCTCACAGCTTAGGACCAGATGGAAATCAAGTGGGGAAAAGGGAAAGAGAAGGGTAAGGAAAGGAAAAGGGAGAGTGTGAAGCAGGAGAGAAAGGGTATAAGGGGATGAGAGAAATTAGGAAGGGGCATGTTGGGGAAGAAAAAGTGGGATGAAAAGAAGGGTAACAATAGCAGTATACTGCATGGGTCAATGCTGTGTCCAACCCTGTGTAATTGTTTAATTAATCATCTAGGTGATGGGGCAGAAGGTACCCTCAGCAAGCTGCAGACGACACAAAACTGGAATGAGCAGCTGATATGCCAGAGGGTTGTGCTGCCATACAGCACAAACTCAAGCTGGAGAAAAGGGCCGACAGGGACCTCACAAAGTTCAAAAGGGGGGTAATACGAAGTCCTGCACTTCAGGAGGAACTACCACCTGCAACAGTGTATGCTAGGGAACAACTAGCTGGGAACAGCTTTGCAGAAAATTATCTGCAGGGTCTTGGTGGAAACCAAATTAACCATCGGTCAGAAACGTGCCTTGCAGCAAAAAAGGGTTATGGTGTACTGCATTAGATAAAGCACTGTCAGGAGACAGGGGGAATACCTTCCCTCTGCTCAGCACTGCTGAATCCAGGGGCCAGGTCTGAGCTTCCTGGTACAAGATGGAAATGCATGACCACCAAAACAGTTAAGGGACTGCAATATCTCTGCTATGAGGAAGGGCTGAAAGAAGTGGGAATGCTCAGCCTAGAGTAGAAAAGGATCAGAAGAGATCTCAAGAATTCATCTGAATAGCTGATATGAAGGCACATTGCAGATGGAGCTTGACTCTTTTCACTGGTGCCCAACTACAGGACCAGAGGTGATGGGCACAAACTGAAACATGGGTTGTTACTTCTGAACATCAGGAATCACTCTATCACCTGTCGAAGTGACTGAGCAGGTTTCCAGGGAGGCTGCAGCGTTATCTAAAGGGATGAAGCTGTTGAAAAGCCATCTGGATACGGTCCTGGCTAAATGGCTGTATGGGTGCCTTGGACCAGATCATTTCCAGAGATTCTTTCCTTCTAAACTCAAGCAGTCTGTAATTTTGAAATTCTGTGAAGAGGAGAACAGAAAAAGAGAGGAGGAGGAAAGTTAAGAAAGAGAGGAAGGATGGGTGATAGAGGAGGTAGGAATGGAAAGAAAGGAAGACAGGAAATAGAAGGAGTAGAGAGAAGTAGAATGGTAGTAATGTGAGAAAAGAAAAGCTATACCTGCATAATCACCAGTAGCTATTGCTTCCCACCTTCTCTGTCATTATCAGTTGTCAATTCCACTTAGTAAGCACAGCAGAGGTGAATTTTACACAAGAATTAAAAGCCCACACAACTGCCTTTTCTGATATTGAAAAAAAAAATCTAAACCAGCAGCAATAAACAAATTAAAATATCATTTTGCTATAGCAGGTGCAAAGAGCCTTCTGCCTTCCTGTGACTTGTATGAAAGCAACAACTGCATAATAAAACACTGATGTTAAATTAACTTTTAAAAAGAGTGCTAGCATGCTGCGAAGCAAAGGCACACACTTTATGTAATCTGACAGACTGTCAGCCTATGCTGAAAGGTGCTTGGCCAGCTGCCTGGAGCTGACAATATAGGGGACATTGTAGTAGATGTCCATTCCAGGCTGCCTTCAGGAAGAACAAGTAGATGAAGACTTCAACAAATGGCTGGAAAGAGCATCACAGTCATAAGGTCCTCATGCAAAAGATATTTCCCAAATAACTACTGGAGGAACAAAATAGCAATTCAGGAGGTTTCTGGAGAGCACTGATAAAAACTATCTGACCCAAATGATAGAGGAGCCAACATAGATAGGTGCTGTGCTGGACCTCATAGTCACACGTAAGGAAAGGTAACACCACCAGGAGATGTGAAGGTTGCAGGCATCCTTGTCTGCAGTGACCATGATGTTCAGGTGATGCAAGTGATGCAAGTCTGAGGAGGTAGGTTGGGCAAAATGGCTTCCAGAGGTCCCTGCCAACCTCAGCTATTCCATGATTTTATAATTCCATCTTGCTGCCTCCAAATACCCACACAGAATGTTGCAGGGACTTTTTATCTATGTACATCTGGTTAGCCCTCTGTATGAATGACTTGATTTGAATAACACAGAGACAAGTAACACAGTATATTTAAAAACCAAATACTTAAGCTACATATATCACAGAATACAGCATTTGTCAGTTTACTAGCACAGACTGTTAAGAGTACCTCAAGGTAGTTCCCCCCTCACATTTTCTCAAAGGAATATTGGACTAAATATAATGTTAAAGTTTGAGCAGTCCAAGTACCTGTTTCAGAATTCCCCTGGTTGTTTTAGCAGGCATCTATTACTATAGACAGTCAATGTCTGCAGGAAAAAATGTGTGCATTCTCAACTAAGAAACCCTGGAAGCTGGCTAGCAAACATGGAAGTAAAAGTAACCAGACTTGCCCGAGTCTCACTACACCAAACACAATGCTGGCTTCTTGGAGATCACCTTTCTCATACAATGAAAGACCAAAGAAACCTACACAGGGGAAAAAAAAGAAGAAAAAGATTCCATGTCCTTCTAACTCACAGATAGAGCGCTACCAATCTGCTAGTACACAAAGAGTAATTTTTATGGCATTTAATTTCCACTGCAATGATTTAACAATATAGATGGCTAAACAGAGGAGTCATGGAAATTACTCAGTAACTGAGATGATGACAAACATCTGGTTAAACAGAATTCAGCAGTATTACTACTGCTGGGGAAAAGCTCTGGAGACATGAGGAGACTACTTCCCTTTTCATCTGTCATGATTATTCTTCATAGGATACCAGTCTTCTAGACCAGGACACCTAAGAGGGCACAAAACATCTCCCATGCATGTTGGCACATCTTTTTTATTTTCTTTCCTGCAGCACTACATAATGAAGAAAATGCAGAGGAGCTCAAACAACTGCTATAGAATCATAACTTACATGGTAGAAAATACCACTCAGCCAGAGAGGAGGTAACAGGTAGGGAAGCCACCTTTTCCGTATGAATTAGGTGGAGTTTGAGCCTGTGGTCTTTGGAATGACAAAACTCTGTAGTTTGTGCCACTCCTTATGTATGAGAGCGTCTGATGAATACTAAATTAGGCAAAATAAGAAGTGAAATCTACTTACATATAAGCAGATAGGGAAAAGTGGGAAGAAAAATAGGGGAGGAGTTTGAAGCCTATTGTCAGTAACACCACTACAACACCAAGGCATTTTCAGCCCTTCACAAACTAAAACAACAGTAATACAAGCACTGCCTTTTGCGCAAATGCAGCTGAATTTCTGCATCCACTATATCCATGTAAGAAAATGCACAATTTAACATATAATAATACTTAAAAAAAATTATCATGTATTCAGCAAATTAAGTTTGCTTTTGGTAGTTCAGTGAACTTTTTCTATGTGCAGAAGGCATACACAAGCCAAATTTTGCTTTATGAAGCTATGCTTCATGAAAAGTGAAAATAATGGTTACAAATTTTTGAGGCCCTATAAAACATACTCTGACAACCTTGTTTTTCAATACAGACTAATAAAAGTATTACAATTTTCTTGCCTTGATATGAAACAAAAAATTGCAACCACAAATAGACCATATCTCTATTTTTGCCAAAAGAAATAATTCTAAATTTCTTTTACATGGTAAAATTTAGCTATGTGTTAACTAATGCATATGCCTGTGAAAGAAAGAAAGAAACAAACTTAAAAGCAATATAATACCCCTCCAAAAAAATAATAATCACACCACTAAAAAGCAAACAAGCAGGACAGTAAAGCTTAGGGGAACAGGAGTGTTTTCTGCAGCATCAAATAAAAAGTTAAAACTGCGTATCTGTGCTAGGCAAGAAAAAATGAAAAGAACCCCTGAAGCATTATCTATCAAGCATAAGTGAATAATGAAATAACGAATATGTCTATACCCTTGGTCCTTAATCTTACAGCAAATTATAGTATTCAAATATAGTATTTTACACACGCAGTCTGATAACACTTTCTATCTTTCTTGGAGATTTTGTGAACGACATGATATGAAACACAATGTATTTAATGAAAGGTTTCTAAGCTGATTTCCCTACAGGTTATTTTCTTTCTTTTCTCTGGAACCCATACGAAGGATATACAGCAGGGACCAGGAGCGTATATAAAAATAAACTACCAAGCAGCATCAGAGCCGATACCCCATTCCTACAGGGGCAAGTGAATTATTAGATCTGTGTCATGAATTTTTTTTTTTTTTAATATGCCATTGTTCCCACTTGAGCACATTAAATTTTCCATATCCACTTTAAAACCAATATTACCTTTTTTTTCCCCCCATGGTCATAATGTTCAAAGTATACATTATGCCAATCCAACACCTTAAGTCACACACCAGTTATATGTAAAGTAGGATAAACTATAACCTTTTGATTTTCCTCCTTATGAACTTAGAGCCTAAAGGAAAGAAGCAAAACAAACCATGGTACCTCACAGGGGAAAAAGTTTACTAATATTCATTTTATAAGTGGTCATGAACAACATTTTATCTGATTTTGTATATTCACACAAGTATATTACAACTGTATGTATATATATTTTTTGTGTTATAACCATTTTAACATATATAAGCCTTTCAAATCAAAGGTAAAAGCATTTTTGGTTTTGAAGATGTGATTGCCAATTATTTTTGCACTAGTGCACATAAACAGGAAGGACAGATTCTTAGGTATGAGTTATATATTCCTGTACAAAATAATTGTATATTCTATGAAGAGTGATTCTTTTTCTAGAGAAATATACAACAACACAAGGGAAATCTTGTACCAGCAGCATAACTGAAGTGGCAAGACACAATATTAGAAAAACAGAGCTACTTTCATTACTGTGATGCTGTGTGTCAGAATGTCTCTCCTTAATGAACCTGTTTGCAATAAGACTCCGGGTGCAAAGAGGCTATTTAGAGAGCCTATTGTGTCTGTAGTGAGTCTTTCAAATATCTTCCTACCATTAGACATGCCGCATTGACCAATTCTGTCCTGATTGCTGTTCTTTTTAGTATCAAGGGACATTCTTGCCCAGACAGACCGATGGATCAGAAACTGCACTTCATAAAATGTTTACACTGTACACACATTCACACAGTGATACAAGCAACAGAGTCCCAGATCACACAGCACATTGAATGTGCCAGTGTCATCTCTAGGCTTATGACTTTCCAATACATACAAAAGGATTTGGGTTAAACTGCTTCTGCTGCTTGCCTGTCATTCTAACAAAAGTCATGTTTTTTTCACCTGTTCAGCATGTAACCAAGCCCATGGCTCGCATGGGAGCATTTCAGGCAAATGTTCCCTGTGTCACAAAGCCTTTTTGCTCAGTTGATACCACTGCTTAATTGCTGACAGTAGAAAAGGACCACAAATGTGATGTCATCAGAAAGCAAAAAACTTTGCTCTGAATAAACAAAACAAAAACAAGACTTCCTAAAACATCATGAATTACTACTCTCAGTGACAGCAGCAAAGAACTTTTCTCAAAAGTAATTACAGAAATACTTTGTTACTGTCTACAGCTCTCTAAATTAGTCCCTTTGTAAGAGATTTTGTGAGGGTAGTTTGATGAAGTCTCAGAGTTCCTATCTATCAAGTCAATGGTTTACTTATTAGCCACTAATTAATGTGCTTTATTCTCACCTTTCATGAACCTCATGTCAAACAGACTATAAGCAAGAAGCCTTTTTACATTTTAACTTTTTTGTGGTCTTACCCTTTTATTCATCTAAGAAAAATGTTACTGCCACCTCCAGCTGAAGGCCCCAAACCCCAAGCACAAGTAACAGAAAGTTACTGTATGGTATGTGAAAGACCTAACTATTAGTTTACTAACATAGATCAAAAATATATGCCTTATATTTGATTTAGCACTCGATACATCTGAACACAGAAAAAGTATGTTACCAGCTGAACACAGAAAAAGTGTGTGGAGAAACCTATGAGGGAGAAGAAAATTCTTTTTAAATGCCAAATGTGAAGCTAAAGCATAGGTGATACAGAAAGCTTTCCTCTAGATATTACCTGGGAGACTGTATATGCTTTCAGAAAAGTGGCAGGTGCCTAGAAATATCAAGGAAGGAACCCTAATGTTTCTAGGTTTCACTCACAGAACAAAGGAAATCCTGCTTGCCAAGGGCAACCGGTATAGACAGATGAGACATAGGAAGAAGGGGGGAAAAAAGGTCTTATCCACCCTGTTTTGTAGCTAGGAAACTGAGACATGAGGATTAAATGCACATCAAGAAAGTGTATGCCATTGAACAAATGAAGAAGCTACACAAAATCATTTTCTGCTAAGCAATACAGAAGTGTCATATATATGGCTGTTGATTGTTTATGAAAAATGGTATTATGTATAAGATGACAGAACAATACAACAGGTAGAGGTAGAGTTGTTCTAAAACAACAAGACTGAAGTATAATTAACCTTTCATTTCCTCTCCTGAGTCACTAGATTAATCTATAAAAGATATTTATTAAATTGGAAAGTAATGTTTTGGGCTGAATTCTTTCCTGAAATAAATTCAAGTTTCTTTGAAATGTGAATACTCTCTGAGTGACAAATTTGGCCAACAGACATATGACATTATACACATTATAAACGTGGGATAAATATTTTCAGAAATAACAAACAACCCACTGACAATATTTTCTGCAAGTATTATGCACCTTCTGTGGATTATAATTAAGTCTTTCTAGGCTTCCTGTCTGTATTTTCCATGTACAAACATGTTCTTCCTGTGTTGTGCCATCTTTACCTTAAGAATGCATGCCCTTCTCCCAGTACACATTTTTCCATACTGATACATTCACTCACCTGGCAGGGAGGTATATCTTATAGACTGGTTTAGGTTAGATTTATAAATGAAAGCATTCAGAGTGTCTTCTCAACCAGCTTAACACAAAAGATCTAAACTTCACTTTTACACAGCATTTCAGTTGAGCAGCTTCAGCCAGATTTCCACTTTCATCATGACCAACGGACACATTAAGATTGCTGATCTCCCTAGGTTGAACATCTCTAACTCATTTGCTATAATTTTATCTGGAAGAAAAATGTATCTTCCACTCCAGAGGTTAGTCATGAAGCCCTGCTTTACTCCACAACAGACAATGGGGCTTTAAGGGCCTGTAGCAAAATGGTTTATGGAGTAGGTCTCTACTA
Organism: Molothrus aeneus; assembly: GCF_037042795.1. Classification (NCBI taxonomy): domain Eukaryota; kingdom Metazoa; phylum Chordata; class Aves; order Passeriformes; family Icteridae; genus Molothrus; species Molothrus aeneus. Next base: position 23,022,405 of record NC_089680.1, on the reverse strand, counting down.
CAGACTAAGTCATGCTTAAGTCATCCCTTCACTACTTTTAATCATATCTATATAGTAATTGATCAAATTCTACTTGCAATACAATTCTTCTCAGAGAATCTTAGTAAACTGTAAGTCTTCCAAAAACTACAGGAAAACACTGAAAAGTGAATGTGAAATTTGCTACACTAGACAACACAAATGCTGCTTCTTTGCCAAAGCAAGTTAGTCCCTGCTCTAAGTGGCCATTCTTAAGTTTCTCTACGATTCCCGCCATAATTTTACCTGGCCTTTAACTGAACCATTTCAGCTAGGTTCTGTGTGACTTGAAGCCTGCCTTAGTTTTGTCCTGGTTTAACTTCACTCATCAACCAAGCCCATACAGCTGCTTACTCACTCCCCCATCAGCACAACTGGGGAGAAAATCAGAAAGGTAAAGGTAGAAAACTCATGGGTTAGAATAAGGACAGTTTAATAGCAGAGCAAAAGCTGTGCACACAAGCCAAACAACCACAAGGAGTTAATTCACTGCTTCCCATGGACATGCAGGTGTTCAGCCATCTCCAGGAGAGCAGAGCTCCATCACAGGTTAGGGTGACTTGGGAAGAAAAACACCACCGCCACAAATGTCCTCCCTTCCTCCTTTTTCACCCCACTTCATACACTGAGCATGATGCCATATATCCTGCATCATGGGTCTGATGTCCCTTTGGTCAGTTTGGGTCACCTGCCCCTGCTCTGTCTCCTCCCAGCATCCCAAGCACCCCCAACTTCCTCACCAGCATGGAATACGAAAAGCAGAAAAGGCCTTGCCTGTGGGTAAGCCCCGCTCAGCAATAACAAAAACATCTCCACATTATTAAACCTGTGTTCAGCACAAATCCAAAACACAGCCCCATACCAGCCATTGTGAAGAATATTAACTCTACCCCAGCCAAATCAGGTACAACCTTACATTTAAAAAATGCACATATGTCAACATCCACTTAGTCCTATAACACTGATAAACAAATTTCACCCACATAATGCAGTGGTTCCTTCCTCCCCTCATCCTTCCTTCATCGCCACACTAAGACAAGAAATGGAGCCTCATTTTGTCTGCAGTTATAGAAACAAAAAATTTCTAAGGTTATTGAGAATATAAAGGTCCCATATTAAATACCACTTTAATTCCTCTAAAATTACTGTACGTATTTAAACAGAGGTTCTTCAGACGTGTCTTAATCAATCACAGAATTAAGATATAATTTTCCAGTTTCCTCCAGATTTCCTCATGCGTAACTGGAAAGAAGGTAATCTTAGGCGATACACTGATATCCCCTTCCAGAATGATGCCATCAGCTCTGAAAGGGAAGTTACTCTGCTCCCCAAATAAATTCTAAGGCTGTTCTTCATTCACGTAAAACAAATAAAAGCATAATGGCTCTACCCCCAACTGCCATATTAACTTAAGCCTGGATAATCTTGCCTGAAATAAATATGACAGCATTCATACAAATTTTTCTGGTAGCAAAATGGTGGGGAAATGACAAGTAACCTCTTCTGCCTAGAGATAGAAGGAATCTGTCCAGAACTGTTATTCTTAGAAATAAAAGTATGCATCTGATATGGCTGAAGAATCATATTTTTCTTTTATTACAATTGGTAGTGAAAGGCACTATTTATGAACAGCTAGAACCTGTCTGTTATGGCATCTTATGACTCCTAGCTCCAAAGCACTGTTTTTGCACCACAAGAAAAAAGAAAAAAAAATTACAAAACATCAACAGATTGAAAGAATATGTCATATCTGTCCACATAGAAAAACTAAATTATTATGTCTTTTCTATGGCTTCTCAGACAGAAGAAAATACATTCATTTTGGCAAACACAACCCAAAAAATGTAAAATGTATAGTCTTTCACGTGAACAGGACACTGATAATACATAAGTAAAACAAAGATATTATATGCAATAGGTACCTCACAGGAAAGAAAAAATACAACCAGAAATCAAGTAATATTTAGTGAAATCATTTAAATATAGAACCAGCAAATAACCAGAGAGAAGATGCTATTAAGGGAGACCATTAGCATCAAGTTATGCCTTATTTTCTGAACTTGTTTTACAAAGATCAAATTTTGGTTGAATGTACTCATAAAGAGTAAATAAAACATTCTTCACATTGCTCTCTGTAAGTGTCATACTTAACTTACCATACAAATTAAATCCAAATACAAACATAATTGTAAAAGCTCCTCTTCCCATCAAGCAATCATACAATCAAGACAATCAATATGTTAAAATTATGAATGTCGATGCATTAGATTCAAGTTCAAATTAATAACCAAAGATTTCATTAGGGAAAATGAAATATAACTTGCCCTTGGGTATGAGAATGTCTGAAAAATTCACATCAAACTTGGTCTATCTATGCATTAAACTCATTATGTTATAGACAGGAATTTACAGATCAGCTGATGGGACTTTTTGAGCTGCACTGTTGCTGCTGTCCACATGATAAAATCTGTGAGATTTCAAGAAGGATTGCTTACTGAAGCTAGCCAAAATCTTATTGAATGTCTACTCTTTGGTATCCAGCTATTTTTTAACTAACCTCAAAAGAGGAGATGCCTGTCTTCAGCTGGCAAAGCTTCTCCATGTGCTTCTTTCTGGTGTATTTTCTCAGTATATATACAGATGAAAATACAGAAGATCATAGATATCATAGAACTATTTTCAGTTGCATTTTTAAATTATTTTAAAAACTTGTATTAAATATTTTAAAAATGTAAGTATTTAAAAAATCGGACTTTTTTTTTTTTAATGAAGGCATGAATACCCATTTAGAAAAATCTGGTGCTTTGAAAACTACAAGGAGAGAAACACAAGTCTCCAAAGAATGATTTTTTCTGAACCAATGCTTCCTAAAAAAACCAGATTCAAAGTTCTGTGCAGTTCAAATGTGAATTACTTTTCAGGCCTAAATAAATTCTGATCATTTTACAAACAGAAAAACTACACAAACTTAACTAGAGTCCAAGCCAGACTATAAGGTTTGTAAGCCTTTTAACAAAGCAAGATCAAGCACCAAACAAGAACAACTTCAAGACATATTTTAGACAGTTTCCTAGATTTGTAAATGAACAGAGTTGTTCTGATGTCAGTGTAGCCAGTCTGATTTACATTGGCTTCTACCTGTTCTTTTGAGAAACTGGAGGATAACATAATCAAATTAATTATGACTTAAAGGCTCAACTTTTCTTCTTCTCAAAAACCCAGGAAAAGACTAGACTTTGCAGCATTCACAAAAAAAAATATGAAATGCATACTGTGGACAACAGAAAGTGGATTTTTACTCTGACTTTATATAATTTTACAATATTTCATTACTTAATGCTGTTTTATTCCAACATAACTACACACATCAGTTCACATTCAGGTTCCACGCCAGTTTAGATTATATGCAATGAAGCTCCAAGATAAGAAGGAATTATTTGCTTCCAGTCACATTTCTGCACGTTGCCATTGATATAAATTAACTCATTACAGATATAAATTAACTCATATATCAACAGAAATGGAGAATGGTGTTTTCCTTTGTCTTTTTTTAAAGATGGTGTAGAAGTAAATGGGGAACTCTTGCTCAAGGGCAAAAAACAAAAAACAAACAAACAAACAAACAAAAAACCAACAAAAAGGAATACACTTTTTCAACATATACACTATATCTTTTTCCAAAGAATCCATCAGCACTGAACAAGATCTGTATGCTGTTTTAGTTCACAGACACTCCTTAAAGAGCAGATGTGTCCTTTACAGAGCAGTGGACCTTTTTTCCTCAGAGTGATACCTTTGAAAATAGTTTTACTTTCTTTCCATCTGATTTAACTGATGTCTTATGTACTTCACCATCTCAGCTATCTACCCACATACATTATGTCCCCCAGACACATAAACACTTTAGGAGAAGGGATAACAGAAGACTGACTTTTTAACTGAGAGTTTGTCTACACATTCAGCTACTTGGGAATAAAAATTCAAGAACAGCAGTTGCAGAAAAACTGTTCTTGAATGATTCAGTTCATTCCATGATGATACTTGCTATAGGAATGGGAAGTCAATCAGAAATACCTTCTTCTAATAGCATACATTATTAACTTAAGTAAAATAGATCACTACTCCTATTTCCCACTTCACCAATCAAAATAAACTTTAGGTGCAGACAAATCACTATGCATCTCAAACACTATTTTAAAAAGCCAGATTATGCTACAGGATGAAGGTTTTATACAGTATGGAACAACACCTTCATGCATGAGAAGGGAACTTGAAAAAAGAAAATTTGAAAATGAGGTGGAAAAAAAAAAAATCACACTTTCAAGGAAACATTTTATCATCATAGTAACAAAAGAAAGGTTCTTTCATGGATATCTGCCTTGCTCAGAAAGCAGTCCTTGTGAAGTGATGGCAAGACAAAAATAGATCCTGACAGACAAAAAGTAGTAATGTATTTGAAAGGCAATGCTGTGAAACTTGTTGAACCAGAGCAGCTACTATATCATTAAGAGAGATTCTTAGTCTGAAGACTACGTGCTACTGCAGGATATCCATCAGCTGTGAGGCTGACTTGTCATGGAATACCACTACAGAGAGTTGCACTATTATACAGGGCTGAAGCTTCATTACTATGAAGAACTGTAAGAATTCTAAAGTAGATGGAAAGTTAACCTTCTTAGTTGCAAACAGTTAATTTTGTCCTCTTAACAACTCTTAGATCATGTGGTGCAGAGCTGGCTTAAATCTCATATAATATTTTGATTTTTCTTTCACAGACCATATGCCAACTAGGACTTATTTTGTGATTTTCCTTCATCTGCTGAATGACAGTGATACTCAGTATCTGAACAAAATTACCTTAGCATGGGAGATTTCCCTCCATGTAGCAAAGCAATGTCATTTTCATGAATAGTCCTGGGCATGAATAGTCCTGAACAACCTGCTCTATGTTGGCCCTGCTCTTAGCAAAGGCACTGAGCCAAAAGACTTCCAGAGGTCACTTCCAACCTCAACCAGTCAGTGATTCTTCATTAGGTCTGCAAACAATGGCCTGAAGAAGTTCATGAGGATTTATAATCAGAATGAGAAGGCATGTAATACTTTCAGCTATATACTGGTGAAGGTGAGATCTGTCTATATCTGTGCCTATTGTCTTTTTTTTTTCCAGAAGAAACCTCTTCAGACCTGAGGAATTGGCAGGGTAGGAGTTGGCTTGCTAAGATATATCTTTCATTCATGTAATGCATGACTGAGAAGACCCTTTTCATACAGTACAAAGTTTAAGCCTCAAATGTCTTCACTGTCACTTTGGATGAGTTGTCCTACTGGGCTAAAAGTAACAATGATATCAAAACCCAGAAATTCTTCCCAAGTAATACTCACTTTTCATGAGTATGGCTCATCAAGGAACAAAAAAGATCCACCGAGACATGTGAAATATTTGAACAGAGAACGCAGTACCACAGAATCTCAGGCAGGCAAAAATTATGGCTATAATTTGCCTTTAGTATCCCCTGAAAGCAACATCAAATTCAAATATTATGATGCAGGAAGACTAATACCAGTGACTGACTAAAAAGGTCCATCTACTTCTGCATGGCAAGTAAAACACAGCAATTTATCCAGATCTTTCAGCCCTGACACGTAACATATTCTTTTCCTTGAACAGTCAGGTCACTCTCAGAGCCTTCCTTAAATCAAAAAGTGTCACTTTCATTGAAACTTTTCTCTCTATCAAAACACATATATTGTTTAAATCGAATTTTTGATGCTCTGTCTTTCAAAAGATGAGATATCTACTACATGCTTCATACCACTTTTAGACAAGAAGTAGGATTTACAGTAAGATCTGTATTTCAAAAGGAATTAGCCATACACTGATTTCCCTATGAAGCTTTGAAAGGATCACAATCTGTAAAGCACAAAGACATGCACTGTAGTGACAGACAAAGTTCAGGTCTGTGTAGCTACCGTAAGTACTGGTTGCACAAAATGTTGTATTACCTAACACTACTTGAAGAACTTAGTAGACCAAAGTGCTATTGGTCTATACAATGCAAGAAGAGATATACTGTATAGTATAATTTTTTTCATTAATCTGTAATTGTGGATTATGGACATAACACCTAGCATATTACATGTGAACAGAACCTTACATTTACAATTGCTTTTTCAGGTTCCCACAGTAAATCACTTTGTTGGACACACTATAATATAACATTAAACATGCATTTAGATAAACATATACACAAAAAATATTTATGGTAGTGCAATTTATGTTGCACTGTCAACATTCTAAATATTAAGATAATTTTTTCAGAGGAAAGCATTGTGTCTCACTGAAGAAAAAAAGAACACCTCACACTTTCCCTACCGTAGTATTTTTACTTTTTTGAAAAAGCTGGTAGTACACCAACTCTACTGATTTCAGTAGAGAAACATCAAGAATGAGTTTAATTCACACAGAAGGCTTAAAAAAACATAAGAACTTAGTTTTATTATAATGCCATTAAGGTGACAATTCTCTCCCAAATTGCCCATTAGCAAACCCATATGAAAAATGTCCTACAAAAGTTGTTTGCCCAAATGCCATGTCTTGTCATGATCCTATTTCTATTTACATTACTGCATAATTTAAAGTCCTCAGTCACAGTCCCAGTACAGAAGGCAGCGTAGAAAATTTATACAAAAATAAATTCTAAATTAAGTGAGCATCAGTCCAGCTTAAAAAACATAAAAGCAGTTTAACTGGATCACTGGAAATTCCCTCTGCATAAAAAGGAATTTCCACAACTATCACAGAATCAGCTCATGGCACTACTGTGCCATGCTCTTCAAAGCCTCAAGCATGGGAGGGGTTGTTCAGGAAATCTAAGTGTTGTCATGGATGGCCAGAGGCCAGCATAAACTAATATGTCATCACATCACACTAAAGGCCATAATGGTCCAGGACAGACCAAGCTGACAAGTCTCTGTTAGCTTCCACTCCTCCCATACTTGCAGTGATTTTACTCAGACTACAGGATTGCTCTTGCAGTCTGATGCTCCACACATTAAGGAAGAAAACACAACTCTACAAAATACATTCAATTCTTCCATCATAATTCAAGTGAAGAAGAATGCGAAGGGTAACAAAACAGTGAGAAATTTTTAAATCACAGGTTACTAAGGACAAAAGAAATAGCAGGTGACCAAAGTCAAGAATTAACTTTAAAGGAACAATGCGTGGAAAAAGAATTGATTTGTTTCAAAGATGTACTAACAAATGTCTAATGGAACGGCATCCTTTTTAAGGGGACAAAAATCCCAAGATGACTAAATGGCAAAAGTAAAGAGGCAATGGAAGAAATATTGATGAAAAATGCAGTATAGATGCAACTAAAACCATCAAGAAGAAATGATTTAAAGGAAAAATATATGTTGGGAGCTAGATGGAGTGAAAAAAGAAAATTACACAGGAGAAAAGCAGAGTATCAGAGGGGACAGCAAGCAATATAGTGAAGAATAATAAGGCTTTCTACAAATACATAAAAGGAAAGAAGACAGTAAAGGATAAAAAGAACACATTAAAGTATAAACCAGATGCTTAGATACAGGATGATGCAAGGTTGATGGCCGGATTAAATATTTCCTTCACAGGGACCATTCTCTACAGAAATTGTGAAGAAAATACTAGGAAACATGATGCTAATACCTGCCTCCCAGATCAATTAAATAGCAAAATGCTGTTTTTAAAGCTCACTCCAAGTTAGTTTGGACAAATGTAAATTAACATACATTTCATACTGGAATAATCTGGTGCAGTATGCACTGAGAACTCATCACTCCCTCTTATCTGGTCTCATCTCTTTCACCTTAATCACACACAGATAAGTCAACTGCAAGTAGCCTATAATGTGATCAGCTTTTAGTGAGAGATATAATTTCAACTCCATCTGCAGTTAGAGTGGATATCTGGATACAAGGTATTACATGTAAAAAAGACATGACTATTTCATACCAACGCATGTTTATTAGAAATGCCTCAATAATGAAATTTAGTCCCTTTTCTGAATGGATAAGTAAAATTTAAATACATGTGCTCTTAAAGGAGCACATGTATATAAATTTTAGTAGCTTTAAACAAATACTGGTAGGTTGATCAGTCAGTAGGAAAGAACAACCTCTGTGTTCAGATGGTTAAGTGGGCAAAAACCGGCCTTCTGAAAAGGGGAAGTGAATATCATTGCTGCCATTTTTTTGAAGAAAAAGTGACCACTGAGGTTCCACAATACACACACTGAAGCAAGATTATCCAAATTTTAAAGATGCCTAGTATTACTTCAATATTAAAATACCAATTCTAATTTTTTTTTGATTGATGACAGTGTGTTCTCTAAATCAACCTGATTTCCATTTCAAAAGTATTTAATAAAGATGCAGTGACAAAACATTCAGAATAATTAGAAAAGACATTTGATACAAAACTAGATCTATTGAGAGACAAAAGGAAGTTATTCAGGACACATCTGTCCAAACAGCAATTCATGATTTATACGTGTGAAGGTTGTTCAGAAATTTTCTATGAATCCCACCAGAAGCCTGTAATGACATCTCAAGGGAACCTCTGTGAAAATATGCTATTCTATATTCCATTAGCCACTTCTTAAAAGGAAATGGAGGTAGGTTATTATACAAAGTTCTGTTCACTTTGCCAGTCCCAACAGGTATCTTCAAGTTGGCACCATCAGAAGGCTGCCATGCTTACTTGGAAGCACCACATTTTGTCATTTTACTGAGATGAGAGAAGCAGTCAGTAGTCCACTGGAGGGGTTTGCAAGGTGACACTAAGCTCCAAAGGAGACAAGGAGGGAGCCAATGCAAAGAGCAATAATAATGGAAGAAAGTAAAGTAGACAGCGGAGGTAAGAGGAAATGGATACAGAACAGTGGAAGACACGGTAATGCAGATAACAACAAAGGAGAACAAAGTGAGAGGATGGGGCACAGATGAGAGTACAGTACAATTCAATTACTAACATTACTTTTCAGTGGTTTCAGTACAAAATATTCTGATAAACCCCAAATTAGGTGATTGAGTGGAGAAGACAAATGACAAGGCTCCTTTGTTTCCCTGGGATTTCAGATGAAAGAATGGTACAATCTCCACATTCAAAAAACTAAGTGTATTAACATCTTCTGACAGGAGGAAAAACATTTAACTATTTTTAAAACAACTAGTTTATGTTTGGTATGTATCAAGTTCTACTGAAAACAAAAAAAGGGAACATGAAAGTTACACCCAGGAAAAGAGACAGGCAAGTTTTTACAAAGAGAAAAAGGGGGGAAATTCAAAACTGGGTAGTTTTGAAGAAGATAAGAGACAAATTAAAAATATGTTCCATTATTATTCTCTCTTAAAAGAACACAGAAAACAAGAATACATGCAAGTTGTTTATACAGTCTTAGTGACACGGCTTTTCATTCAGAAACGAAGCATGAATAAGATACAGAAGGTTTCTCCAAAAGGCAGTGTGCTCATAGGCAGCCTGACTTTTGCCATCCTTCTGGCATTTATCTGCTGCGCTGCGCACATCCAGCCAGCGCTGGAGGTGAGCCTGGGAGTCTGGGATGGCCTCTGCTGAACAGCTTCAGGGGCTTTCCTCAGCCTGCCTCAGGGGGACAAGACCAGATGCACCATCACGTGCCAAACTGTGCCTACCAGAGCGCACGTGGTGCCTCTGCCTCCTTCAGAGAAAGGAAAAGAGACATGGAAGAACAAGAGGAGACAATTGAACAAGGTGAGAGCAAGGAGACAGCTGAGTGTGGCTAGAGGAAAGAGACTGCTGAGTAGGGGGTGGGCAAAGAGAGACCCAACCAGTGCTGATGCAAAAAGCTGTATGAGTAGAGACAGAGGGGAGACACAGGAGGAAGTCCACCTGTGAGAGGATTGCAGCCTGAGCAGCTGTGTAAGAAGCAAAGAAACCTTTACAAAAAAACCCAGCCTCCTGCTTTGCCATTGCCTTGCTCAAGTGACTGTGTGGACCAGCAAAAGGGAAGCAGAGGGAAGCTGAGGCATGTTTATCCAAGTGTTTCTTTAAATTTCTGTCATTATGTTTAGTATCAGACTCAATAATTAAAAGTTTATGATAATTGATAATAAACTAATTAAAATTTCACAAATTGAGATTGATTTTTCTTTTTTGTCCACAACATCTGTCTACCAAAAGAGAAAAAAATCCAGAAATGTCACTTACAACATAAAATATTGAAAATTTTGTCACTCAACAAACAACACACAACTGCATTGCCAGTTATAACATACTATTATCACTTCCTTGGTGTTGTAGGCAAATATAATTTTAGTTAGGTAGAGGATTTTCAAGGATTAATAGTAACGAGAGCCCCAGAATATTTCATCCTACTCTTCCACAGAGAATCCTTCCTACATCAAAGTACTAGATGAGAAAACCACATCAGAAAACAAAAAAAAATTTAGCAACAGAAATATCATTGCATTGCTGTGTACTGCTTTATAGTTACAATTTTCCAACATTCAATGCACAGATAGGATTTTCAAGTATATCATGAGCAAAAATCAAGTTCTACATAATTTTCCATTAGTGAAGAGTAAAACCAGGATCATAATATCAAAGAAGACAAAAATCATATTTAGTGTAACTGAACAACTTACAGATTAATTAACTTAGACTTAGATATCTACTTAATTTTTTTTATGGTAAGAGGCAACATAGTTTGTATTAACCTTAATTTCTCCATTACAATGACTCTGGATTATAACAGCTTTTCAGGTAGTGATAAATAATATAGACTATGAAGCAATTATCATTCACCATTTGGCAGGCAACATTATTTTTTAAAAAAGAGATGTTGCAGATATTTCATCACAGCATTATCCACCTGTAAAACTTGGTTATTTATGAAATAAGTATATATGTATGTGAACACACACAAACCCACAACCTTTTCTCTGGGCACTAATTTTCCTATGTATATACAGTCTTTCATGAAAATATGCATGTACAAATACAAGGGATAAGAATTATGCAAGCTGAAAGAACACCACTCCAAAAGACTCAGCAAGACTCAGTTAGAATGAAATGGGAGAAAGAGCAAGAAAATAGGATAGAGAGAACATAAGGAGGAAGGCCTCAGCATAGGATATCCAGCCTGTTCCTCGTCAAATACTAGATCATTCCACTGCAGAAAAGAAACAGAGATCCATTTATAATCATATTTATAAGAACACTATAATGATTTTATCACACCTAAATGTACTTGGATATGATTTTTTGCTAGCCATGCAAAAAGGAGTCAGGTTTCTTGTAACTCCCTGTGCAAAATGGCCACCATCTGCCAGCAGAGTCAATGGCTGTCATTTCTCTATGGTTAATTAGCAGGCAAAAACTAGACTATCTTTTGTAGAGCTGATTACTTTCCTTGATTATTTTCAGACTGAAGCAAAATTAAAACCATAACCTCTCTGTGATTCAGAGATATGAGAAGACACACTTGAAACAAAGAGGCAATGCAAATGGGAAGAATAGGATGCAGATTTATAATATTAAACACAAGAACATGCAGGATTATCCTAATTTTGTCATGTGTCCCTCTTGAAGCATTATACCCAGACTACAAGTTTGGCCTACATCTAAGAGTCTTTTGCATTCTTTTCTGCCTCAGACCTATGCTGTCTCAGACCCCAGCACCCAGTTTCCTGTCAGAAAGAGATATGCTTTTCTTACATACTGACTGACTGAAGTCAATTTGCACATTTCACTGTCTAATCACTTCCTTGTTTCCTCAAGGATCATTCACCTGGAAATGGAAAGCTGACCTGAAGGCCACTGCATAACTTTCCAATGACTAGGTTTAGAAGAGCTAAATAGTATAAAGTATCTGAAATCAGGAAATTTATGTTTCCAGACCAGAAACTTGTATTTGAGTCAAAAATTATGACAGCCTGACTTCAGAGAATGGTAGCATGGCTCTGTGTATATGTCAGTGCTCAACAGAAGATACAGAGAATACCTTTTAACTGTGATCCAATCTTCTAAATATGGACTCATTCACAGATACAACTAAGTCTGAATCCACATCTGATATGTGACTAAAGTCACAAAAATATACACGTGTTAATCTCAATTTGAGGTCCACTAGCTATTTCCTCCCCTTTTTCAAGCATTACAGTTTCAAAAACTTTGTCATTACATGAACACTTTTTAACAGCTAGGTTTAAAAAAAGGAAAACCGTATCTTAGTACAAGACTACCAGACTGTACCTCCAATCTCATATGTCCAAACTAGACCTTAAAAAACTAAGAGGCATCTGTATAAAGGCATTGTCCACTAAACTGAAAAGTATAAAGTGTTATCTTCAGTATATCATCACCTAAGTATTCATTGGTATTGCAAATATACAACTATAACTGTTAATACTGAGTCATAACAACGTTAAAGGCATAGTGATTTCTCTGCAGATCAGATAGACAAATGAAAGTATCTTGTAAATAGAAACAGCTTTTCTGTGCTGCCTGCTGATGGGTGAACACAGTTTTAAAACTTTGCTAGTACAATTTGCTAGTGGAATTTTATTTCCCATGTCATAATGATTTTACATGTCCTGTGACCTCCCCACAAGCACACACTGTACCATATAAATGAAATAGTTTAACAAGTTAAAAATCATCTCTTTTTTCATCATGCGCTTTAAATATCTTGTTAGGGAAATAGTGTTTTGCATAAAATGAAATACTGAAATGATTCTATGATAGTATGGTAAATTTTAGAATTTGCAGAAGAAAACAACTGCAGTCAATTGTAATTTGGATGTGCCAAAAGATGTTCTGCAGAGAGCAGACCATGTAAAAAAACATGAAATAATGGTGTTAGAAGTGACCTGATCAGGTGAAGGTAATTCCAAAGCCAGGTCTCTACTTGTCAGCACACTTCAGGACTCCAAGCTTCTTTGCTAATCATACCATTAAGCTCTTCCATGTATTTTTCAATTAACCTCTCTGTTGCATTCATGTGTTTAATTGCCACTTTAGATGTATAATACAGTGTTGGGAAAGCCTTCAGTAACTTCTCTGACCTACTATCTCTGTATCTCTTTTAATGATAGCCTGCTTCTTGTTTAAGGTCTATCTGGACTAATTTTCACTTGCCTGGTAGTAACTGCAGCCACCATGTTAGTGAAGTTTGTAGCAGAAGAATCATACAGACACACAAACCCCAGTACATATCTTCCCTATTCAGACCTCACCTGCATTTTGGAGGCATTACTGAGGTGTAAATCACTCCAGCATCTCCCTCCTAAGCAGAACTACTGAGGACTTTACACCACTCCATGGGGAGGCAAAATCACTGTAAATGCATCAATTGGCCCGACTTAGGCAGACAGAAAGAGCTTCATCTTCAGTGCTCTGTGAGCTAGTTTCATTACATCAGCATGCATGCTTGTGGACCAAGCTTCACACCACTATAATTTGCACAGAGGTCACCAACATCATAATAATATTAAAGAACTCAGGTTTCATTTTCTTTCACAATCTAGAAACCAATCTATTTTTTTTTAACAAGCACTGTTTATTCTTTCAAACTCTTACCCAAACCATATGCTAGAATCTTCACTGCCTAAATTTTCACTACACTTCACAGAAGCAATAGATATAAACCATGGCATGGAACAATAAAAAAACAACTGAAGGGTCAGAAGAATGAAACCAATTATTCTCTCCCAGCATATCTGAGCTTATGTGGAGGTTATCATGTAGAAGGGAAAGAGGCATGAGATGCATATATGCATTGTTAGGTCCCTTCTGCGGCAGCAGAAAAACTCCAAAGATTTTCACTTCTTACTTTCACTACCACCAAGTTTATCTGAAGATTCTGCTTATCCTGAGTCTTTTGATTCTATGAAGATTCTAACAAGTGAATGATGACATTTGTATTTTAAGTTGTTGATCACTCTTAACTGATTACAGAGTGAGAACCACATTGATCTCAACATTTCAACACTCCCTTCAGGGACTTGTAAAGCCACTAGGAAGCAACAGGTGCTTGATATACAGTTACAGGAGCACTCAGCTTTAGATAGACACAGGAAAACCTGTGAATGCTGAGTGAATTAAAGAACAGATGTCAAACAAGCTAGTGTTTGACAGGGCACCAAAGTTTCCCTTTGAATTCAGTGCCTGCCTATCTTTCACAGCTAGTTTTTGGAGAAACACCCAAGAAAGCTGTGAATGAAACTCATTTCAATCATTAAATGATTGCACCTGCTTTTGTACAGTTTTCCTAGACTAATGGGTCCTCTTACTTGGGGATTATGCAGCTGGACATAGACCATGCAGTGTAGCATGGAAATTGCATTGCTTCCAGCACCTGATCTAACAGTTCAGAAATACTATGATGGCCCGCATTCATAATAAATTACTACACATCCCTGCATTGTACAGCATAGAGATACATTAGACACTTATGAACAAAGTAGCGTATGTGGTTAAAACACATGTTACATGGAGTCTTTTACCTCTAAATTGCATTCCTAAACCAAACCAGATTAATTGCTTTCCTTTGTCATAGCTTGAAGTAACTACTTTAAGGAAGAAAATTACAGCTTGATTGGCCAAGCAGCAGTCTTAAGAAGGCAAACTAATTTGATCTCAATTTCTCGCCCTGCTTAAGGAGGCTGTCTATTTTCTTTGTTTGTAGATGGTGGTAACACAGGTGCCTAATCAAACAGACCTTGTTACACTGAGCAGCATGCACAACATGAGAAGGTCTTTGTGTTATTTTCTATAGCTGTAGGAGGTAACCAGAAATCTTTCCATGTTTATTAGTGTATTTATCTGATCTCCAAAGCTTAAATGAGATATTAACCAATGAGTCTCAGAGGTCCCTCAAGAGAAGCCAAATCTCTTACCCTGCCTTCAAAAAATAATTATCACATTCCCATATTAGGAGAAAAAAAGAAATTTTGTTGAATCTCTGAATGTAATTTTAATCTGAAAGCTTTATATGTTTGTGTTTTTAAAATACTCCTACTTGCTTATTTATACATTGAAGTAAAGCCAGTTCACTTGCAGTTTGTCCCTGCATTAGGACATTACAAACTGTTTGGTTACTCAGCCAAATTCATTCCTCTCCTTAACACAAAGACACTTCACTGTTATAATTAACACCCTGACTAACATTAAAAAACTACCTGGATGCACTGTAAGCACAAATTGAATGAGCACTAGGCAGAAATGCCCTTGGGCTTTAACATAATTTAGCTAAACCAGTGAAAGGTAAGCACAAACCTCCTTGTGTTGGTTTAAAGGTAACAGTGGTTTAGCTCACCTATTCAGGCTTACGAACACAACAGACAAGCCTGCTTTACATGGGTTTAGAACAGGCATAGTATCCACACTGAAATTTCTTAGCTGCTTATGGTGCAAACTCTCTAGCTTTCTGGTTTCCAATGTGGGTTTCTCACAGAAGGCAGGTGCAAATCACTCTCAATACTAACTTGATATTGTTTTACATATTAATAATATTGGGTCAGCTCTTACAAAGGTGAGAGCATTTGATCTATTGGTTAGAAAAGTTCTGGGTCTAATTAGACTTACGCAACTTCATGCAGAGACCAGACATACATTTACTAATGTGTGTTTTCTTAACTAAAGCTTCCAAGACAACTAAAAGGTGAGTGGCACTGCAACAACTGATGGACTTTTATAGTGGTTTTCAGAAGAAAAAATGTTGAATTTAAGCTAATTCAACTTTCTGAGTCCTGTCATAATATTACCATCACAGTTAATATTAGTCTGACTTTATGCAGAGACTTTTAGCAGAAAAGTGAAAAAAAACCCCGAAAACTAAACAAACGAGGAAATGGGAGAACTGAATTCAGGTGTCAAAACCTGACTTTGAGATCACAAGAGAAACACAGTGTAATACCAGTGATGTCAGTGTTGTTAAACTACTCCCCCACCTATTTTGTGATTATGTAGAGGATGTCAGACTACAGCATTTCTTCTCAGGCTTTTCCTGATAGTAAGATT